>NC_056732.1:1632951756-1632979256 GCF_019279795.1 Protopterus annectens
TGTATGTATAGGAAATAAAATATATTTTTCATGAAACTAATAATCAGTTTTGTTGCAATATAGTGGTTTACAAAAGAGTTGGTGATGACATATTTTAATCTGGGATGGCATGCTATTAGATTTGGATAATTTCACAAAATGCATACACACGATAGAGTATTTAACTTTTAAGAAATGGTTTGTTTTGATCAGATAGATTTTTAGATATAACTATCAGTAAAAATAAAATGGTACAAATAAATACATCTTTATTTAAGAAAGATGTAAAAAAATACATACTTACACAGAACGAGCATGCATCCCACTTTTATGTTCAACAACATTGTTAAGAATCAGATGTTACATTTTGCAAAATTAAATACTCTAGATATAAATATGGAAGAACAGTAAGAGCTGATGACAGAAGATTTTATACATAGGGGGTATAACCATAAACAGCTACAAAAGTTTAAGGATCAAGATAAGGAAGATCGAGAACATGGGACAAGACCAATTGTTTCAGGAGTGAATGACACTGCACAGAATGATAATAAGGCAAAAAGAAACAACAAATAGAAATAGGTGTAGAAAAATGTTAACACATAATTGTAAAAAACAATGAAATAAAGAATATTATTAAAAACAATTGGCACATCCTAGAATGAGATCCACAACTAAAACAATTTTGGATATATAAAATCACAAACACTGAAGAACAAATTATGCTACAAAGAACAGATTAAAGTAATTGATAATATTAAGAGTGAAAGAAGGGGAACATATAAAAGCATAAAATGCAATTTCTGTAAATCTATATATGTTGAAAAATTTTGTAAGCATCTTATCACTGGTGAATAAGTACTATTACAGACTTATGCTAACTGGGATACAAAATATATATATATGACGAAATTTGAGGTTTGCAAAACATTCTATATAGTTAAAATGAATTGTAAATTAAAGGAAAGAATAGAAGACCATTTATCTGAAATAAGAAAAGATGTGGAAATAAACGCATTATATAAACACGTGAAAGAAGCAAATAATACACATTGTTTTAAATTCATGGTCTTGGCAGTGATAAAAGAAAGTATAACAGGACAATATTATAAATAAAACTGAACAAAAAGAATACACGTGGATAATTAGGCTAAGGGCATATACATTTCCTGGTTTAAATGGCTCTGTCAGCATTAAACCTGTATTAAAAGAACTACATAATCAAGTAAGATAGTTTTTATCTGGTGTTACTTTAAAGTTTTAATTGAATTTGGATCACATGATCTTAATAAGCTGTTTAAATGTATACTGATTTAGACATTTTTAGGCTGAAGAAGCATTATATGCAAAAGTTTTAACTTGTGATTAAATTCAGTTGTTTTATTCCACTGTGTTTCTTGATACTTTTATTCTGTTGTTGCTTGTCATTTTTGAAGCATTCAGATTTTATCACTAAGCACTGCTTTACTGTTTGGATTATTCATTATAAACTCATATATATGTATATATATATATATATATATATATATATATATATATGTGTGTGTGTGTGTGTGTGTGTGTGTGTGTGTGTGTGTGTGTGTATGTGTGTATATGTTTCACTTCACAATCTTGAAATACTAAAATCTCGAATTTCAGTATCTCGAGATGAAAGTGTTGAAAGTGCAGTTGCCCGAAACTGCATATGACTGAACTTGGAAATGTAGAATCCGCGGTTGTGGTGGTGTGCTATGTGACGTGTGGTTTACTGTGTCTGTAAGGTGTGGTGTAGTCTGGGTTATGGGGATGGCTGCTGATGTGTGGTTGTAGCTGGAGATTAAGGTAAGTGTTTTTTTAAGGGTTTTGGGTAGGGATTTGAGTGTATGTGGGTGTGTTGGGAAGTTTTATGTGTAGGTTAGGGTAGGTAGGTAAGAGTGTGAGTGTGTAAGAGTTGAAAGTGGTGGTGTTTCTACATATGTAATATGTGTTTGTGCAACGGGAATGTAGAGTGTGTAGCAGTGAGTTTAGTGACTTTTTTTTACTGCAACCTTGGAGTTTGTATATATACATAGCGGGGGTGTGGGTGCAGGGGGGCTTGCCCCCTGCTTATATGTAGGTTAGGTGGGTTTGATTTGTATTTTTATATGTGTGTGTTTTGTTGATTTGTTGTAGTGTGGGGAGGATGGTGTATGTGTGTTTGCTTGTGTGGTGGAGGGTGTATTTTAAATCAGACTATCACATACTGAAAGTTCGATATTCTGAAGTTTCAGTATTGTGATGTTTGGTTTTATGGGGTTTCGTGATTTTGTGGTTTTGGTACTTTCGTCTCGAGATACTGAAATTAGCATATATGTGTATATATATATATATATATATATATATATATATATATATATATATATATGTGTGTGTGTGTGTGTGTGTGTGTGTGTGTGTATCTCTCTCTCTCTCTCTATACATATATATATATATATATATATATATATATATATATATATATATATACACACACACACACACATATATATATATATATATATATAGATAGATACACACACACACAGACACAGACACACACACACACACACACACACACACACACACACACACACACACACACACACACACACACACACACACACACACATACACATAACATAATTATGTCCTTAAATTCTACATGAATTAATTTTCAGGAAGTTGATACTATTTTTGTGAATGGATGAAGATTTGCAAGGAGATCTGATTACCTGTGTACTCTCATGATGTCATAAATCTTATGGCTGATCTTTAATTAAAAAAATCTTATTCATAAGTAATGGATAGTCACTTTCATGAGGTAATTTAAATATCAGCATATTAAAAAGCAGAAAGGCACTAGGTGTGTGGGATAACCATTTGCTTCTTTCAGAGTAATACAGTGATACTACCCAGAGTAGGCAAGGTGGATAATGGAAAATATTTTACTTTCTGTGGTCTGGCTGAGCACTGTATTTTGTAAGACTTGCAGAGCTATATTTTCTAGGCTATACTGAGTCCTGGCTTGGGAATAGTGCATTGATAGAAACTGAATGTCTTGCCTCTAGACTAAATTAATTCAAAAAATAATGTAGGCTGACACAGTAGTCAGACTGAACTGCTAACTTAACTCAAAGATGGACATAATTCATGGAAAACAGGGTCAATAACATGGAAAACAGGGTAAATGAGCTTCTGTAGAGTTGCTCATTCTGGTAATTTTGGAGTTTGAACAGTATCAATTATACTACCCTGCCCAGGAGGGGTTCCTAACAGATAGCCAAACTTCTGCAAGTTTGAACCTCATATGGTCGAGACCATAAGTTCGAATTTGCAGAAGTTCGAGTGTTTCAATGGAAATCTCCGTAAGTGGAGGTTTCCATTTTGTTCAATGTGGTGCAATCTCAGAGTTGATATATTTAAGTAGTGGGCAGTGTGCAGGGTGCAGTGGGGCTTGTTCCCCTGCTAACAACAGTTTATTTTGTTTTGTTTTTTTTTTTTTTTTTTTTATTCGTAGTCAAAGTTTTTTAACTTTGAACAGGATGGTTCGAACATTCTGTGTTTGAAGTTATTAAACTTCGACTATGTGATATAGACCCGCCCTAGAGGTATAGCTTAGACAGGCTGTTCTGTTTGACCTGGATAGAAAAATGTGACTTATCTGTCTTTCTATGCTGAAGTACTAAAATGAGAAAATAAAATCCTTGTTGCTACTATATGACTACATTTGATTAGCAAACCATGCCTATCTTGTAGAATAAATCATCTTATCTCTTTTCAGAAATGCTGTTTAAACTCTTGCTTTGATGATAGGAAATAGCAGTCTGTTGAGATGGACTCCAGAGAATTTTAAGACAGGATACTATTAATATTTATGCATATTTCAGTACTTTGAAGGAAGGAAGTCCCTATGCATTCTAGGATGTGCATAAATGTCTACAAAGATGTTAGTTCCGTTCTCTGAAATATAGCATTAGTCATAAAAGTCTGGCACTCAGATAAAAAGTAAAGACCACAGAGAAGTCTGAATAAACTCACACTCAAGAAATATGTAAACAAATGTGTAAGATGATTTTTACATTGGAAGCCTTTTGAAATTTGGTAACAAAAAATACAAGGTTAAATCAATATCATTGCTTAATGGCAGGGGATGCAAGCATTGCTAATCTGAGCTATCTGTTCTATTTGCTATAAACACTACTCAATAAATTAGAAATTAAGTTATGTATCTTACTCAGCCTATCAAAATATTAGAAATTAGATTAGAAGATTACATAAGATATTAGATTAGATTTCAGAATTTCTAATCTTTTAATTCCTTACACATCCCCTATGATCATCCATGCTCTCCCCCCGTAAATGAAATAATAACACAGCTTTCTTCAGCTGCAGAGATACAAATCTACTCTGTTCAAAGCACGGTTTTTGTAAAGTAGTGTCTTTTTATTTTAAATTCAGTTTAAAGGCAGAAAAAACCTGTAGCTTCAAAACCTAACTTGCATAGGAATACATGAAACTTCCCTATCTTGGTTCTCCAGCTATCTATCAAATAGGCAACAGGCAGCAAAATGGCAAAACGACACCTCCTGTTTCCTTCCCATTACAGTGGATCCCCTCGAGGATCTATTTCAGGTCCCTGTTGTTTAATATATTCATTAATGATCTCCACCTGGCTTCTAAACAAGTTACTGTCATATAGTGCACAGCTGATTCAACATTCATGTTTTTTGCAAAAGTATACATTCATTTATTTATTTTACATTTGTTGACCAGGTAAGTCCATCTGGGCACAAAGGCCCCTTTTCAGAGCAGACAAGGAAGAAAAGCTGAAATACATGCAATACAAACAAAATCTTTAATATTATATAATATCAACAATGTCCGGCAGAATACAAACATTTTACAATCTCAAAATAGATAAGATAGTAACAATACATACAGTAGTAAGGCTTGTTATACTAATTATATTCTGTATAAATATAGCTAAATAACTGTGCAGTAGGATAGATGCCACAACTCACCTAAGAATCTTTCTCCACCATAGAGACTGGCTGTCTGATACACAGTTGCTCCTTAACCATAAAAAAGCAAAGTGATCTTATCATAGGTATTCAACTGACTACAAAAAATAATGTAAATATCAGTTCCTCTAACAACACTAACACAGAACTAATAAGTCAAGCTATGCTTCTAAGAGTCACCATTGATGAAAGCTTAAAATTTGACCACCACATAAAACAAGCAGTTAAAAACACCAACCAAAAGCTAAGTGCACTCTATAGAGTCAAACAGCACTTCACAGTCCCGTCTCATCCTTTCACTACTTTATGCTACTTCCATCTTGATTAACCTACAACCCACTCAGCTCTCATTCTTGAAACAGTGCTACAGTAAGGTCATGAAATTTGCCACAAATCATCATTATAGGACACTCATTGTCTGGCTTTAGTGGTTAGAGCTAAGACATTACCTTACACTTTTCCAAATAGTCAGTTCCCATAAATTCATCTATTATACAGACAAATGCCCTAGTTTGAAAAATATTCTCCAATAACCCAGTGAGAGCTGAGATCGACTGAGAAGATGGTATTAACTATTACAAAAGCAAACAGCACAGCTGGGAACTCCTTGTACTCCTCTCTCCTGGCCAAAATATGGAACTCCCTCCCTCTCACTCTAGGAAACACAATAAACAACAACTCTTTTAAGGTACAAACAAGAAAATGCTCAAAAGATACCTGGCTCTGTACATGCACAACTCCTGGATGATAAATGTCTTGCTCCTTACTTTCTCCTTTTCTTTCCAAGCACTGTATCTTTGCTTACTGGTCCAAAATCTCCTTCGTGCCCTCCACCTCTCCGTTTTCTTCCTTCTGCCTGTCCTAAAACTTCCTCTCTCTCACCTCTTAATACTAATCCTCAGTGTTCCTCTTTTTTATTTCTTTCTATCAAGTTAATTTCCAAATATGTGCCGTAGCTCTTTACATGATGCTATTAATTAATGATATTATGTTTAAATATAGTATATTTGATGATTACTTGTATATTTGCTAATTACTCGTATATTTGCTGATTACTTGCTTACTTCTGTTTATTATGCTCTTTATGTAATTCTTTTTCCAGTGCTCTTCCCCATAAAACGTTTCACAGCTCATTACGTGATGATGCTATTAATTAATTAATGATACTTTGTTAAAATTTTGCATATATGTTGATTACTTGTATACCTCTGTTTACTATGTTCTCTATGTAATGCTGGCTTTTTTCCTGGATCTTTTCTTCTCAAGCCACTGCTGAAAGGAGGAGATTTCTGCCCACTGGAACTATTCTGGTAAACAAATTCGATAAATAAATAAATACATTTTCCATTAGTTAAAATACAACTACTACCTCACTTATTCCCTGTGAGCTGTGGGTGTTTGCTTTGGCGGGGGAATACCTAGGCTTCAGCTGCATAACATGAACTAGTTATACTAAATATTCTGTTTACCAAGCCAAACTATACTGCACTGTCCAATAAGCTGTGAAATGAAGGTAGGGTGGAAGTTACTTACTCTGCGTACCAGGCCAGTTTTGCCATTGTCTAAGTAGTGTCTTTATATTTGGAGTCTGAAAGTTGATCATATGGATGAGAAAGAGCTCAAAAACAAATGCATTTTTTAATCTAAGCAAGTCACCCAGAGTACGAGTCACTAGCAATTTTGAAGGTAAAAATGTTAATTTGAAGTGCTAGTTCTATAGATAAATGTATCAAAGAATATTAATAAAAGCAATGAACTAGTGAGGTATTACAAAAAAGGAAAAAAAAAACATGCTTCTGCTATGAATCTCCAAAAAAAGCTTCAGCAATGGCCCAACCCATAAAGTTAAATTGCCCAAGGACTCAGCCCAACAAAACAAGCCCCTTTGTACCTCTCTCCCACACCCAAGAAGTTACATGTGTATACCAACATTACAGTCACACAATGATGGAGAAAAAAATGAAAAATCTCAAAACAAAGGAATTCCAGAATTCAAACACTTAGAAACTGCACTCCCAGTCGTTTCGTATGGAAAACAGCAACTGGAAAGTTCAGAGTTGGAGACTTTAAATTGGTCAAGTTGTGCTGTCATCTAGTAGGACCGTGAGGAAGTATCAGTTAACAAGAAAAATATATTGTTCAGGTTTTTGACTTAGGTACTTTCTGGATCATTTTTAAGGGTCAACAGTCCAAAAACAGGTAATTTTTTAATGCTGAACATATGCTGCTAGTCAAACCTCCTGTCATGAAATAGAAAGAAACAGAAAGGAAGAAAGAAAGACACATCATTGGATTCAGAAAGGCTTAGAGAAATGTGGAAGCCTTAACTTGTAAGGTATCCACATCACACTAAGCCATTTGAATTCATAGATCACTCTACCACTCAAGTTTCCTCCTCAAAGGGGCTGAAAGCAGTCTCACAGGTGAAACTGCATTTTAAATATGGCAGTCCAACAGAGTGACTAATGTTAATTAGCCATATGTTCTCTCCCGGAAATATCTGTGGGTCCTCCTCAGAGGATGACTGCCACAAAAATCACCACTGTCACCCATTCACTCCTGTGGGAGTACTCACAGTGGAGGTAAGCTCAGCAAAGACATTTGAGTGGAGTGTGTGTGTGCCAGTGTGTTTATGGGTGTGTCGATATGTGTCTGTGCATATCTGTAGGCCAAGAAGGAGGCTGCAAGAATGTGTCCAGATGTGTGGGGGGATCAGACTAGGGGGTTATCTAGTGAATTGAAAGTTTGGATGTCTGTTTGTTTGTGTGTGTGTGTGTGTGTGTGTGTGTGTGTGTGTGTGTGTGTGTGTGTGTGTGTGTATACATGTCTATCTGTCCCTTTGTGTGTGTGTGTGTGTGTGTGTGTGTGTGTGTGTGTGTGTGTGTGTGTGTGTGTGTGTGTGTGTGTGTGTGTGTGTATATACATGTCTATCTGTCCCTTGTGTGTGTGTGTGTGTGTGTGTGTGTGTGTGTGTGTGTGTGTGTGTGTGTGTGTGTGTGTGTGTGTGTGTGTGTGTGTGTGTGTGTGTGTATACATGTCTATCTGTGTGTGTGTGTGTGTGTGTATACATGTCTATCTGTCCCTTTGTGTGTGTGTGTGTGTGTGTGTGTGTGTGTGTGTGTGTGTGTGTATACATGTCTATCTGTCCCTTTGTGTGTGTGTGTGTGTATACATGTCTATCTGTCCCTTTGTGTGTGTGTGTGTGTGTGTGTGTGTGTATACATGTCTATCTGTCCCTTTGTGTGCATGTGCGTGTGTGTGTGTGTGTGTGTGTGTATGTGTGTGTGTGTATACATGTCTATCTGTCCCTGTGTGTGTGTGTGTGTGTGTGTGTGTGTGTGTGTGTGTGTGTATACATGTCTATCTGTCCCTTTGTGTGTGTGTGTGTGTGTGTGTGTGTGTGTGTGTGTGTGTGTGTGTGTGTGTGTGTGTGTGTGTGTAGTGTAGGAGGGTGCCTTTCCTAACACAATGCATGGGACGCTAGGGAGAACACTAGCCCAGTCAGGGCTAACAGTGTTCAGTTCAGAGACATAGTAATGAGCCCATAATGATGTCATTCTCATTATGGCTATGCCCAGTTCTGAGTCACATTTACTATCCATTGTGCTAACTGACCAACCAGCTTTGGGTAATTAACATGAGGAGTAAACAAGTTACTAAATCTTAGGGCTAGTCTTTTAAGTCTGTAACTTTTTCATCTGGGGAAATTAAAATAGCAATTGAAAAACAATGTTTCAAGACCCAAATTCATTATTACATTCTTTTAGAACAGAGTAATGCTGGAATTCATAGAGAGGCTGTACAATGCACACTGCAAAACAGCATGAGTGACTGACAAGTGCATAGTATGTGTGATTTAAAGACATCACTTAGGCCAAAGCCCATTGGTTAATTCATACTGCAGTGCATGCAAATGTATTCATAATGATGTGTAATGTGAAATCCCAAGTACGTGAACAACCTAAAACATGCAGAACTAGGAGGCTAAGATGGTTGAGCAATTCAGGGATGTAGTAAATGAGAATGCTGGGTGCCTGAACTCACCAAGTTTGAACACTTTGAGTTATGGAGTATATAACTGAAGCCAAATTAGGCATAGCCCCAAAAATAGCTCAGTAACATGTGTTGGTACTCACCTTTGGAGCCAGTGCTGAGACAAATACATCTTTGTCCAGTGTTTCCTTTTTACATGCTCACCTTCCCACTCCCTGACAGGTGCCACAAGCATTTCATGTGTACAACAGCTACATTAACAGCTCAGTTCTCCTTCCTACTCTTACTGATTCTCAGCACCTTTACAGCAATTCATATAAATTCCATTTGCATTCTAGTAAGTGGTCTTCATCAAGATGATGACAGTATTTTATAGTGCACTAACAAAGGCCGTTCAAAAGCATGGCAACACTAATAAGGCCAGGTAGTGCCAATGCCCATGAAGCATTTGTTTTCTCTGCACTGCACTATCCATATGCAGCAGTGTGAGCTGTTGACATACTGTTTAGCACAAGGCTTATCCACTAGGCCAGGGAATGTGCATAGATCTGCACCACAGTAAAATGCTACACTGAGTGTCAAGTGATTCAGCAACTTGCATCTTTGCAATTGGGTCTACCTTATTCCTGCTTGAGCAGGTGGATTCTGTGGTTTCTTCTGATTCATCCTCTTAGAAGGGGGCTGAAGGCACTGTTTCTGAAAATGGATAGGGTGAGCTATCTGTGGTGATACATCAGCAAGTGTGGAGGATGTTGGCTGTGGAGGTGTACTGGCAGCTGGATACCCACATTGGCAACATGGAATGCATTCTGCACTGATTTGGTGAGTCACTCAGCTAGTGGGAACTGGCCATTGGGACTCTGCTGGAGCAACAAGTCTATGATATCAGTCATTCACGTGTACAGTGCCTGGATATGATGCCCTCTGGGCTAATCTGGGTACCAACAATACACACAGCTCATCCTTTCCCATTTCATGGTGTTACTCCTTCCCTTGTGTCATTGCCCATACTGTGTTTGTTGCCCTGCCCTCCCCATCACCAATTGACTACCTCTGTCTGACTGTGTCCATGCACTGTCCAGTACATCTTTGTATATATACACAACCCCTGCCTGTCTGAGTCGGTCTTTCATGTTTGTCTGTCCCCATCTGCTATGTGCCTTTCTACATCTATCCTACCCAAAGAAATCCCTCATTGCATTTCCCATCTACCCCTCTCTTTTAATAATACAAATTATATCTATCCAACCAAAAATAAAAGCACACTCTCTCTCCCCCCAAAAATCTGTTCCATATTGCTTAGCCTTGTGTTTTCCCTCTGCTTACTGCCCCCCCCTTCTACTTTCCTGCCTAGTCCTTTACCTTTCCATTTATATGATCAACAGATTGGCCACTTTGGTGCGCACACCCACACTAATGTTCCTATCGGGTACTATGATGTACTGACTACCCTACCTGTCCATGTGTACTGCAGGCTGCTGCTAGTCCCCACTGCATTGCACATTGCCATGTGCATTGTTTAGGTTTAGAGTGCCAGCTTCATTATGAGGAAATGCACTTGTAATAGCACTACCCTTAGTGTTACTGCTGTTTTATTATGTGGCCTTTCACAAAGTATGCTGCTGCTGCTACCCCGCCTGTTCCCTAATTAGCTTTTGGATGCTTCATGCAGTGTGTCTCCTCAGTATCAGTGCCGTGCAGGCATGCTGCACATGCTTATGAATCTAGGTCTCAATTCATGAATCCAAGCCTCAAATTTATAAGTCCATATAAAATGCTTCATGTTTGAACTCAAGCAAGTCATTATCCACACAGAAACAACATAAATAACCAAACGCTGACTGTTAGCAATTTGTTTGAAGACAGAATGCAGTAAAACATCTTCAACAGTAGTAAATAATACATTGTAAGAATGAACTGAAAAAATAATCCTTAAAGCTGATGACAGTTCAAAACATGAACAGTACACTGCTAGAAATTTTCTAGTAGATGTCATGATATTGTTTGTGGTTAATTTTTCTTTCTTTTTCTAGAAACTGTGTGTTGTAGACTTATTTAGAAAATATGTAAGAGCATATGCACTTTTACTCATAGAAAGAAACAATACGAGCTTTGTTTCTGACTACAGTGTACAATAATGTCACATCTTTTTATGACAGAGGCGTTGAAGTGGACATTGATATAAATGTACTGTTTTCTTATTTGCAAAAGTACATGGTCTTTGAAACAGAGTTGACAGAATTTTGGCTAAGTGCATAAATGAGAGAGATGAAAGAAGGTGCATGGTAATATACATTGATTATGTTGACAGCAAGTATTGATTTTGAGAAAAAAATTATTTATTGCATGAAATATTCTGTAAAAGAATGTTCCTGCTGTGCATCTGGCCCAAATCTTTTATTAGAGAGGGTGAAAAAACAAAATGCTGTATTTGCTCAATGCTTTACTAAAAAAAACAAAAAAAAACTAGCAT
Organism: Protopterus annectens; assembly: GCF_019279795.1. NCBI lineage: Eukaryota > Metazoa > Chordata > Ceratodontiformes > Protopteridae > Protopterus > Protopterus annectens. Next base: position 1,632,963,220 of record NC_056732.1, read on the forward strand.
TCTTGCAGTTGCTGAGTAGTGCAACTCAATGTACTAAAGGACATAATATGTAACATTTTCATTAAGTTGTTAAAATTAAGAAATATAAATCATGAAATCACCTCCTAGAAGAACCATGAAACTGAAAGGCATAACAGAAAAACAAATACTCATCAAAAGATAATCGAACACTTCCCTTAGTGAATATAGATGAGTCATACAGCTTACATTGCAAGATATTATTCTCAAAACTGCAATAGCAGCTAAGTAAAAAACAATTTCTGCCATTGTAGCCATAGTAGTAAACCATACCCCACCACGTATTAGTGGCAGGGTTAGAATAAGTGCACAGATTACTTATTATTTTTTACTAATAGAAAGGGGAGGCTGTGAGTTGTGGTTGGTTTATTTTGTTGGGAGGTGTGGTGATGTACAGTAGCAAAGCTTGTTGACATTTGTGGTGGGCACTGTTGCCTTTTTAAAGATCAAGTAATGTAGGCCAAAGACAGAGCATTACAGCAAAGACAAAGTGAGGCACCTGTGTGATCGGATCCCTATCAGTAGCTCCAAATTCCAAAACTCCGAAGACCATATGGCCAAGACCATATGTCCGAAGTTTTGGAACTTTGAAACAATAAGAAAACACAAAAAATAAAATAAAACAACTTATCTTTATGTTTTTTCAGTGCCCTCCACACTCCCTGCTACTTAAATATACCACCCCCAAGATTGCACTACAAGAAGAAATTATTATTTAATATGTGCATGCACTCTACAGAGAAAATAATAAGGCAGAAAGACAGTTAAAAAGGTAATTGACCTGTATTAAAAACATTACATGAAGGAGATGCTGTCTTTTAGATTCTTTAGGGCTCTAAAATAAGGTTCAGACAGGGTTAATTTTTTTCTTCTTTTCAGATGACTATAAAGATTACAGAGAATACTACATATGCTTGGGAATAAGTGAGGTGTACATACAGAATGTTCCGCATTCCTGAAAATCTTCACACATGGGTAAAGGAGTCACAAGACTGAGTTAAAAAAAACATACCATTTCAGGGAACAACACATTAGTAATATATGTATTAACATGCAAATGAACTGAACTACTTGTAACCTTTTTCAGTCATGACCTGGATACAGTTAATGCAACGTTAGTATACCTTTTGTAACAGTATTAGACCAGATTAACATATTATAAAACTTAGAATATGTAATACTGTTACTGTAAATAGCTAAACACATTACTTTCTCTTGAGTAAAGAACTGATTTTTTGAGTCATTGATACCAATAATTATGTTATTGTGTTATTACAGTTTACCTTTTGCTTTCTGATGAAATAATATTTTTTTGGTGCAAGGAATATGATGATGGTATAGATAACAGGTAACAGGGCTCATTTCCATAGCGCTCAGCAAAGCTTGGCCTGCTTGCTTGTGTTCCAGAAGTGATTTACTTGCATCCAGTGCATCCAAGCAAAGCTAAGTATTTTGGACTGATAAATCACATTTGTATTGCTTATTTTAAGTAACCACTGTTGTTTCCTTGCTTTAGCTGTGCATTTCACTGATGTTTTTACTAACAAGTGCTTTTCCTATCACTGTTCCTGCTGTTAGACTCTTTGCCTTGAAATTGCCTCTTGTAAGAGTCTTCTAGCATGTTAAGTTGTTTGTGGTAGCAGTGCACTTGCGAGATTCTTTTCACTGTGTTTTTACATTAGGAGGACTGGGATTATTGCGACAGGAGGTGTTTGCCTGGTCTGTCTGACTTGGAAAACTCACAAAAGGTCTCAAAGAGTGGTTATTTTATTGGCCAGAGGGCTCAGCAGATGGTTTTCTGTTTTTTCAGTGGTGGTATAAATTTGGTGCATTTGTGTGGAGCTGCTCAGTGTGTATCGACAGCTAGCAGTGCCGTTTACACAAACAAATGCCTAGAAAGCAAATTTTCCCTGTAGAGCTGTCCATAAAACTGTACCCTGTGAAGCAGTAAGTATAGAGCATTAGAGCAGCTAATTCATACACTGAGTGGCAATACCATTATATTTAGTATAGCCTAGTCTTCTCCAATAAAGCACCCTTAATAGCCTTCTGTAAGCATGGCCTTGTAGCTCACCAGTCAAAGGACCAGAAAGCATGGCTATGCAGTTTCCTTACTTCCCTGCAGCCAACTTAGTGGTTATGGGCATCTTGAGACAATGTAGCAATTGTCTCATGTTCACTGACAACCACTTAATCTTAAATTAACAGATACCGAATGCGAAAGGTGTACATGCATAATGTCACTGGAGGATAAACTCTTGCATACAAACAAACATCAGGTTGTCAAAACCACGCACACAACACTGGCTACACATGGCACACAGCACACACATAGACCAACATATGTTATGGCACTTAAATGCAATCTTCCTAAACAACAAAGACCTCTTAGAACACCCATTGGCAAAGTGTATCCTCAGCAAACCCAAAAGTACTCAGCAAAGATGATACTTAACACCACACATACAGCCACACTATGTGGGGCACCAAATAGAAAGCCCATAAGGAAAGCAAACACACTTCCCAGGACTCCAGTCATAGGGGACTGCATTGTAAGACCTACTGATGCTGCTCTAACCAAGCTGAACAAGATGAAAATGACAGTTAGTTGTCTATTTGGAGCCAGAATCTGCCAAATTTCACATGCACTCAAGTCACTGCAGCCTAGGTACCGGTATGATTCCATCATAGCCCATGTAGGTGTAAATGACCTGAGACGTACCTCCCTGGACTATATGAGGAAAGACATTATTGAACTCTCTATGTGTCTCAGACTGGTATGAGCCTAACATTGAGCAGCATATTGCCTTCACCGAGGATGTTGCCACAATATGAACTAAAGACGACTGATTTTTAATAATTGGCTGGGATTCTGGTATCATTCTAAGGGAATCCAATATTTGTCAGCATGAGAGGATATGGTCAACAGACTAAGTTGCTTTGCTAGGGATGGTCTGCACCTGCCCTCTCTAGTTTTTCAACTACTGGCTAAAACTTTATCCACACCATGGAGCCATTTTAGGCAATGCCAAATTGACAAAGCCTACTGACATAGCAAAATTAACTCAACTGAACCTCAATGTGTTATTGCTCAGGGCCAGGAGCTTAAAAAAACTATACACTCTCCAAGCTCTTCTCACCCACAAAAGTTAATGATATCTGAAAGTATGAAAGTAGTTTTCACATCTGGAAGATGGAAGAGGGAGAATAAAGATACAGAAAAAAGAACAGACACCAACCAGTATAAGTAGAAACACAGGCAATAATATGCTCCTTAGCACATATAACCTCAATTTCAGGTAAACTGAGGCCTGTGTTAGCAGCTGTCTATTTGGCACAAATGTTCCTATTAGGAAGGTTAAACGTTATTATCTGGAGATGTACATAGTTACGTGTGTTTCAATTAAGTTAATAGGTTCTGGATGTATTCTGGGGTTTTTATTAAAACAAAACATCTTGCAAAATGTGGCATAGGTTCCAGTGTTGATGATGAGAAAAAATGTATAAAGGATTAACCTACTAAACATTAATGGGTGCATATATCACAAAAGCTGGAATTACACATTTGAAAAAGCTGACATATTTAATAGGTAGGAATAATGACATCTCACCATAATTACAACTCTTTCCATATTATCTTGGAATGTTAATGATCTCACAGGTATAGACAAAAAAGAAAACAATAATTATATTAAGAAATGAGGAGTGCAAATAGCAGTGTTTGAATTTGATAAAGAAAGGATTTCATGACAAATATTCTGCAAAATATCAGGGACAGAGGAAAAGAGGAGTACTTATATTAATTGCCAGAAGAGCTCCAGTAGTGATAGAAGAGGAAAAAAGACAATCAGATTTGTAGTAGTAAGGGGCTACTGGCAAGGGTTGAGGATTACACTGGCATGTATTTATATTCCACCTAAAACTGCTATTTTGGAACTTACAAAAAATGGTGAAAAATAATCAGCTATCAACAGGGAATATTACTTATAGGTGGGGACTGGGATTTGATTTGCAACAATGAGGATGCATCTGGGGGGCCTAGAAGGAAACATATAACAAAAGAGAGTAGATTTCTGAAGAAGTATGAAAATATTTGGTAAGAAAGACATGAGTTCAGTCGCAAGAACTCAGAGAGATTAATTTGCATATTATTCCCCAGGTGACAGTAACTGGGCTAGACTTGATGGTAATTACATTTTACATGAACATGTCCATTTAATCGAGAACTTTGGTACAAATTCAATAACTGTTTCAGACCATGCACCAGTAATTACCCAGATAAAAATGCAGGGTAATGAAGTAAAGATGAGACACTAGTGATTCCCCACCTAATTTAAGGAATGGGTAGTGGAAATTATCTGGGAATTGTTAGGGAAGATAAGAAGTACTCCGGAAGTTATAGCTAATGAGTAGGATAAAATGAAAGTGGAGTTTAAAAATATGGTAGGAATAAAAGAAAAAGTAGTAAGAATTACCTAGAGGAGCTAGCAAAGGTTAAAGTATTACAAAATAAGGGTAATCTCACAGAACAAGAGCAGGTGCAATTGCTGAGTGCTAAAGAGAAAACAAAGGAATATGTGGATAATATGTATGAGTTTAGAAAAATTGCTGTTAAGCAACTTTTTTTATAATAACTCTTGAGCACAAAAACTTTTGGAACATTGACTTACGAAACAGAACGTAGAAAGGGCTGTTGCTAAACTTAGGGAGCCTATAACAAGAAAAATAACTAGAAATCCTGTAGAGATGGGATTTCCAAGATGGCTGTACATTGAGGAACAGCTTAATTCTGTCTCTCCCTGTCTGAAAACCAAAACTTAGCAAAGAAGGCCAGTGGACCCAGATTTCTGGGTATATTTCAGTAACTGGCTAGGAAGTCCACAGCCTGGATGCCAGAAAGAAATAAATATAAAGGACCTAGAGCTACAAAAGGTGAGAAAGAAACACAGACTAAGAGGAGTACTGCAGTTGTTCAACAAGACACAATAAAAGCTCCAAACATGACTTCCAGTAACTTAGAGGAGAGTATAAAGCAGCTGCACACAGAACCGGTTAAAATAAACAAAACACCGATGGAGTATATCAACACAAACAATAAAAAGCTGGAAAAAATAGAAGAAACTTTAAACAGATTTTCAGATAAGGTGACAGAACTGCAAAGTTCAGAGATTCAAATGAGGAAAAGGCTGGCTGAATATGAAACTCCACAAGAAGAGATGTTTCAAAAAATAATACAGTTGGAGGATAGAGTTTATAGGGAAAAGCAGAGATTTTATGCTGTTGCTAGAGAAATTGGAAGTAACAGACTGTATTAATTTACTGAAAGCACAAATAAGCAACTGGACTGGCATTCCACAAAAGGAACTATTAATTGAAAGGGCACATCATGTGTATGCTCCAAATCTAGTTACTAGAAAAACAACATTAACCATTAATAGTAAAGATGCATTCTTAGCAGAAGGAGTTGATTCTAACAAAACTGTGGCACAAGGATAAAGTGCTAAAAGTCAGAGACAGTAGAATATTTGTGGAGAATGATTACTCAGTGTCCACCAGGCAGAAGAGGAGTAAATACATTCCATTATTTAGGGAATGTTGAAAAGCAGGCATGCATTTCAAATTGCTGTACCTAGCCATCTTCAAAGTGTTTTTCCCTGGATGTACAAAATCATTTTTTGATGAAGTGCATACTATGGAGGAAATACAAATGTTTGTCTAACACAGGGTGAGCTGTGAATCAGAAAGACACTATACTTTGTGTTCTTCTGGTAATAAGTACAGATAAACTGAGCCCGTGAAATCTTTTCCACTGTTTCAGTTGCCTGAGAGAAGGAAGAAAACATAAGAATTGACTAGAAGAATCTGGAATATGTTGGAAGTGAAACAGAGACAGGATTTGGGAGATAGACATAAACAGGATTAAAGCTAGTAAACTGGAAATCAACAACTGTGGGGTGATAAAGCAATAATTATATTTGTGAACCATGAGAGAACAAGAAAATCTGAAAATATTGGACTTCCTTGGACTTTGTTAAACTTGTGGGGGACTTTAAAGCATATACCCTGCGTTCAGAGAATAAAATCAGCAACCTGGAAACAGACAAATGTGGGTTTACAAAGCAATAATTAAAAATTAGAAACATGGCAGAACAACAGGATTTGAAAATATTGGATTTTTGTGGACTTTGTTAAACTTGTAGGTTACTCTAAATGATATGCTCTATATTATGTCATTATTCTAAAAATTACTTAGGAGAGGGGAGGAGAAGGGAGAAAGTTAATTGTAAGTAAAACAAATTTATTTTTTTTTTCGTAATGGTAATGTTTAAATGTTGCATGACTCTCTTTGTTAGCTATGAAGTAAAGTTTTCTTAGTTCTTTTTTTAATGTAATGGAGATACTGATATAAACAGGTGCTTTTTTTTTTTTTTTTTTTTTTTTTACTTTTTTTCCTTGTTCAGTTTTAAGAAATGTAGGCACTGCAATGTGGGGGAAAAATGAGAGAGAAAAGGTCTGGTTAAGACAGCATGACAAAAGAAAAATGTGTGCTTTTTCTCATGCATGCATAGGGAAATGATTGGGTTAACCCTAGGATTTATTCAGTACCAAGTTTACTACAAAGCATGTAAATGGAAAAGAATATTGAAAATTTTAAGTTTTTTTCTGGTAAACAATGTATCCTTAGCAGTTTGTGTCTGGTTTGCATGCCACCAGGAAACAATCTGATAGAGAGAAATGGCTTGGATAGTACTTACTAAAAGCACAGGCTGTTTTATGCATCTTAGCATGAATGACCTTTCGGGGTGATCACAGTGGTGCAGCGGTTAGTGTTGTCACCTCACAGCAAGAGGTTCCCTAGTTTGATCCTTGGCTGGGGTGACTTTTGTGTGGGGTCAGCATGTCCTCCCTGTGGTCATGTGGGCTTCTTCTGGGTGCTCTGGTTTCATCACAAAGACATGCTGTAGGTGGATTGGACACTCTAAATTGGCCCTAGGTGTGAGTGAGTGAGTGTATGTGTGTGTGCCTTCTGTGGAAGGTTGGGTGCCGGGCTGGCAACTCAACACTGTAAAACTCCACTGCCAATCATGAGCAGACAGGTGATCCATTGTGGCAACCCCTAACTGGGAAAAAGCTGAAAGAAGCATGAATGTCCTTTCTATTTGGTTGTGTCTAGCCTGTAGGTGTGGCTATCAGTTTAGAATGTTTGCTCTTATTATGTATATAGTTTTGTGTGTGTAATTTTGTTTGAGGGTTTTCAGTAAAACAAAAAATTCTGCAAGATGTGACATAGGCTCAAATGGAGATAAGAAGTAACAATTGTATAAGAGATTAACCTGCCAAATGGTGCATGCAGGTAACAAAAATGCTGGAACCAGACATATAACAAAAAAGCTGTTATATATAAATGGTGAGAAAAATACCTCAAAAATATGATTCTTTCTATAATGACTTTAAAGGGACAGTCCCAGGGATTTGTTGTTTTGATTCAGTCTTTGTTTACATTTCAAGTTTGCCTTTCTGAGCATGCTCACCTTTGGCTGAGGGAGGTGGGGGAATAGTGCCTGCAGGAAGTTTCAAAGGTGTTAGCCAAATTCCATCTCAAATTGTAGTTGTACTTACAACAGCTTTCCCTATAAGACATTCATTACTTTAATCGGCACATTTTACACACTGAGAAAAGTTGCCTTTCAGGCATTTTATGACTTGACTGCTGCTGCTACTCTACAAAGCATATCAGTAATACAAGGATTTTAAAACATTAGTAAACAGAGTTTTTTGTTTCTTTCATTTCATATTTTATTCTGTGGTGTTTGTGAATCCTGGCCAACTAACTACAACAATTTTATGACATGACTTCTACCTATAGAAAGCATCTGAGTGAGGCAAACAATAATGCAAACCATATTTCTCTTTCTTTCATTTCATGTTTCACTGTGTTCTGATTTTGGAATATTAGCCTGGTGTAGTGACTTTCTGACCTGCTAGTAATTCCATAAAACGCAAGTGTGTGACAGAAGGTTGGAGCATTAGTACACACACTCTTCTTCTGTTCCTTTTTCAGCTTCTAATTTGATATGTGCTGATTTCTAAATACTACTAGATAAATACACTATTTTTCTGAGCGGGCTGCTTGTACATCTGTAGAAGCATGAGTGATGTAAAGTTTATAAATTAGTATACACTCATCTTTTCCTTTCACTTCATATTTTATTTTTGCTGATTTCTAGCTACTGGCGAAATGCACTTCTTAGTATACATGCTATATCTTTGCGAGTTACTGCATTGTGTTATGTTTTCAGCACTTCTTTCTCATTTAACCTTGCATCTGTATGAATCTGTTTCGAGATCCACTGTTATAATATAAACAAATAAATGAAATGATACTGTACAGCTTTTGGCATCATTCTAACAGTTTGCAGTACCTAATGAGTGTCTTCATTCCTGGTCTGACAATGATTAGTCCTACATGGTAACATTTAAACTGTTTCCATTCCATCTTAATCACATGACAGCATACCTCTTAGTACAAAAATGTGGGCAAAGCCTAAAATAATAAGGAACAAATGCCCAAAAAATAAATACAATTTTTAAATACTGCTCATAAACTTTGAAAGTTGCTAGAATAACAGGACTTCGTAGTGTGCATTTTCTGAATTATATAAAGTCTGAAACTCAAATGTGTGTCATTATTTAGTAACTGCAATCCTCAGTGATTTCCCAGAAAATCAAAATGTTATGAGGGACAGACCCAAAATATGAGACAAAAATGTGGACATTCAGGGAAAATCTGGACAGTTGAGAGGTATGCATGGTAGTTATGAAGGAGCAAAGTGACAGAAACTATAGTTGTGTAAAGTCTTACCATAATAGCTGATGTTCTTCTCTTTTCTGGTGCAGTATTCTGTAGAGAAGGGATGTATTGTTGTGGACAGTCCGTCGCTTGGTCAGTATAAATGAGATCTTGGTTGTGCCATACATCACGTTTATGCTCCACACACACAGAACATGAGGCAAAAAAGGGACGTATGAATGCAACTACCTAGAACTGTATTGCTCCAGAAGAGAAGAGGCATTATAGGACAGAGTCCATACGCATCCAGAAGGAATAGAAATGCTGAACAAACAAGAGGGGGTTGGAGGGAGGGAGCAAATACTGCCACAATGAAGAGTAGAACATCTACTGTTATGGTAAGATTTTACACAACTGTACTATGTTATTCTATATCACTGTTGCAGTATTGGTACAGAAGGGAGAGTACAAAATCTCAAGAAAAGAATGGGAGGTGGAAGGCTGAAAAGATCCCTCAAAGAACCCACATAAAATAGTTTTAGCCAAACCTGCTCTGGCCCTAGAAACCATATCCAACTTATAATGCTTAGTAAAGGTATGCACTGAAGACCAAGTAGCAACTTCAAGGATGCAATGGTGTCTAACCCCTTCAAGAAGCACCAGAAGAGGCAACAGCCCTAGTGGAATGAACTCTAACAAAAGCAGCCATAGATTTACCATGAAAAGAATAACAAAGATAAATGGCCTCCGATATCCTGGTGGAAATGGTTTGTTTAGAAACAGCCAAAACCAAAGACCTGGAATGAAAAGAAACAAAAAGTTGATCAGACATACGAATAGTCCTAGTTTTATCCAAATAGTACCTGAGCTGTCTGTGCAAATCCAAGATGTGCAGGTACTTCTCACTACCAGACATGAGGACAAGGGAAAAAGGAAGGTTGTTGTACTAACTGATTTAAGGACAACTCATCGACTACATTGGGCATAAAAGAAGGTTTGGTACAAAGGGACTCCCTGTCCCTGTGAAAAAACAAAAAAGGAGGAAAGGCAATAAGGGCCTGGAGTGGAGAAACCTTCTTAGCAGAAGTAAGAGCCAGCAACAAAACAGACTTCCAGGTACAATGTTGTAAAGAAGCAGGATCTACAGGCTCAAAATGAGTCTGAGTCAATTGTTCCAAAACAAAATTAAGGTTCCAAGGAGGAGGAGGAATACGCTTTCTTGGAGGCCTAATATGCAGGATGCATTTAAGAAATTGTTTGATTGCAAAATGAAAGGTCAAAGGAGTATTCAAGGGCAGACAAGCAGAAATGGCTGACAAATGGGCCTTCACAGAGGAATAGACAAACATGACTGGAGCAACACATACAAATGAGTAGACCCACACTGAAAGAGGACCCTGGCTATGACCACGGCACTAGACTGAAAATCTCTTCCAATTGGGCATATAAGATTTTCTGGTTGAAGGTTTCCTTGCCTCCTGTAAAACACTGAACACATCCTCAGAAAAGATGTGCCTGAAAGGGATCAAAACCCTATTATCCACAATGTCAGTTGCAGAGTGGACAAGTTTGGATGGATGACAGACCTCTTGTCCTGTGAGAAGATCCAACCATTGAAGTAACTTGGCATGATTACCTCATTATAGTCCCAAAAAATGTTTCCAATTACTTCTTTCTTCCCTATCAAACCTTCAACATTTACATCCTACCTAAGGAAACATTCTTTGAGTCTGCTTGGGGTACTAAAATACCTATACAAAAACTTCCAAGCAAAAATCCTAAATTTTTTAGATTTTGTTGTATATGTGGGAGCCTTACATATCTCCTCCCCCTGTTTCTTTGTGAACTTTCCAACCTCCTCCTATTCTTATAGTTATCATGCAATACTTTACATACCCTACTAGTTATTCCCCCACACCCCTGGCTAATTATAAATACTAACTTTGAGATCACACAATCCCCATGGAAGGGAAATATTTCCCTATTCACGGATTGCTGATCTTGCAAACCTGTCAAATACTTGTCTGTCGACCAAATGGTGTCACTCATCTGCTTGTTGAAGCACTTGCCATTCACTCCAGAGCTTGGCACCCATCTATATATATATATATATATATATATATATATATATATATATATATATCAATGTTTTGCATAGATACACACAAACACAGACATACACACACACACACACACACACACACACACACACACACACACATATATATATATATATATATATATATATATATATATAAACAGTAAAAAACAAAGGAGGAGGTAGCAGCCATGGCTATGTAGAATAACAGCTTTATTAGTAAAAGAGGTGAGTGCTTTCGTGGCACCAGCCACTTCATCAGATGAAGTGGCTAGTGCCACGAAAGCGCTCACCTCTTTTACTAATAAAGCTGTTATTATTTTACTGCTCATTTTATTGTTGTTGGAGGTAACTCTTGCCAGCACCGTTTGGTTTTTACTGCGGATATATATATATATCTATGTATAATTATATATATATATATATATATATATATATATATATATATATATATATATATATATACACACACACACATGGGTCTATATTAGATCAGCGAAGTCCGACAACAGCGAATACCAGTTGGGTGACAACAACTGTGTGAAAAATGGAAATATTGAATCCGAAAAAAAAACGAAGACAGGCAAACTATTATAAAGTGTTTTATTCAGGGGGGGAAAGCCCCCCTGCACCCCCACACCCTCGCTACTTAAATATACCAACCCCAAGATCACAATACCGTGCGGAAATGGAAGATTTCCATTTCCTACACTGTAGCGCAATCTCAGAGTTGGTATATTTAAAGAGCAGGGGGGTGTAGAGGGTGCAGGGGGGCTTGCCCCCTGCATAAAACAATTTATGACAGTATGCCTGTCTCAGTTTTTTTTTTATTTCGGATTTGAAAATTTCAAACTTCGACCATATGGTATTCAGAGTTTGAAGTTTTTGTTTTGATAATATAGACCCATATATATATATATATATATATATATATATATATATATACATACATATATATATATATATATACATATATATATATACATACATATATATATATATATATACATATATATATATATATATATATATATATACATATATATATATATACATATATATATATATATATATATATATATATATATATATATGTATGTATATATATATATATATATATATATATATATATATATATATATATATAGATATATAGATATATGTAACCTCCAGGTTAGTAGCACAGCACGCGGAATCTGAGACCATCCAAGTGCAATTGACAGCGGGTAAATTGACTGTTCAAATTATAGCTTGCTACAGATCTCCCACCTTGTCTCAGGACCCTCACGCAGCATTCCTGAGAACATTAGAAAGTATGAAGATTCTACCCAACACCATGCTACTGGGTGACTTCAACTATCCAAACACTGACTGGGAAAACTACTCAAGCTCAAACGCCCTAGCCCAATGCTTCCTTGAGTTTATAAACTCAAACGCCCTGGAACAGTTGGTCACCACTCCGACAAGAGGTGACAACATACTGGACCTGGTCATCACCAACATGGGGAACCTATGTTCCACACCTGAGGTAAACTCGTCATTGGTAAGATCAGATCACAAACTAATCACACTGGACATCCACATCCTGACCCCCCCCCCCCAGTCAAGGAAATCAAGGTAAAAAACTTCTCTAAACCCAACTTCACACTCCTCAAGACCGAGGTGGGAAGTTTCAAAGCTCCCAATCAAATGGAAAATGATGACCCATCGCAGAATCCTTTACAAGTGCATTCTATGAACACCTTCAAGAATGCATGGACCGAGCCATTCCAAGTAAAACCAAGACCAACTCCTCAAAAAAGAGGAAGCCAGTCTGGTGAACCCTGGCCATAAATAAACTTTACAACAGAAGGAGGAAACTCCTGCAAGATAGAACAAAATCCCAAAATAAGAGGGCATCTCTGATTAACATCAGTAAAAAACTGCGCTCCCTCATTAAATCATCCAAGGCCAACTTCGAAAGAAAAATAGCCAATGACTCTAAGGATAACCACAAGGCCTTCTTTAACTATGTCAAGAGTCTAGGGGTAAACTCTCAGATATGCTCCGAGCTAGTACATAATGGCCATAAATACACTGAACCAACCGACATTGCCAACATCCTGGCTGACAATTCAGTGCAAACTTCACCCCCCCTCTCCACCAAAGGGGCTAGCACCCATCGCAGAAGAATGTGGTGCTCCAGATATCTCAGACACACAAGTAAAGACAGCCCTTGCAAAGGCCAAAAACATAGCATCAATGGGACCAGATGCTATCCCAGGTTGTGACTTATATGAGCTTCAAAATGAACTAACCCCCCATCTCAAACTCAGCCTCTCTACAGGCTATGTACCCAAAGAATGGCATACAGCAACAGTCGTACCACTCCACAAAGGTGGTGCCACAACTGACCCTGGGAACTATCGCCCTATAAGCTTGACTAGCTTGGTCTACAAAGCCATGGAATGCATTATCATGGAGCTCATTAACAGGGACATTGGGAACCTCCAGAGACTGGACCCCACCCAGTTCGGCTTTGTTAAAGGCAGATCTTGCCTCCTGAACTTGGTCGACTTCTTCAAAACAGTCACCAAGGCCATAGATGAAGGGAAGGTGGTCCACACAGCATATCTGGACCTCGCTAAGGTGTTAAACACCATCCCACACTCAGGAATCATAGACAAACTCACCAGCTTAAATATCATCCCCCATGTCACGAGATGGGTTGCCAATTGGCTCTCAATCAGAACCCACATGGTAAGAGTGGCAGGCGCCATGTCTGACTCTAAACCAGTCACAAGCGGAGTCCCACAGGGCTCAGTCCTAGGACCCCTCCTGTTCGGTATATATTTCTCTGAAGTACAGGCAAAGGCGGAGGGACTGTGGCTAAGCAAGTTCGCAGATGACTGTAAATTAGGTGCAATAATTGACTCTCCAGCTGACACAGACATCCTGCAAAAGGGTCTCACAGAGACAAACACCTGGTGTCAAAGTCACGGCCTCAAGCTAAATGCCAAAAAATGCATAGTAATCTCATTTGGGAAAAACAAAGTACCTACAAACTACCACATAGATGGGAATCCACTAAGTACAGAAGAAGTAATTAAGGACTTGGGTACCCAAGTAGATAGCATGCTCTCCTTTGATAACCACATAGCCAAAACGGTCAGGAAATCCTTCTATGTGGCACACCTGATCACAAAGGCTTTCTCATCCAGATCCAAGGAGGTGATTGTGTCCCTTTACTCCTAACTCATTAGGCCCATAATAGAGTACAATGCCCCATTTGGGATGTACCTCACTAGACACCTGCAACAACTAGAAAGACCACAGAAGTACCTCACTAAGAGGATTAAGGGCCTTAAACAATTACCCTATGAAGCACGACTGAAAAAGCTCCAGCTCTTCTCAGTCGCTTACCGTCTGCTCAGGGGTGACCTATGCCTGACCTATAGGGCCATGTCAAACCCTGAACTAATGGACATGCTTCACCTCAAAAAAACGAGATCCGTCAGAACCACTCATTCTAGCAACTTGAACTTATGCACAACAATAAACAGGACATACTGGAAGGATGGATTCCTGTCCCAGCGACTCCCCTCACTCTGGAATAGAATCCCAATCCATATTCGACAGAGCTCCTCTCTGACACTCTTCAAGAGAAATCTTGATGAGTGGATGGGTAATCATAAGTTCTACCCTGGGATCACTTCAGGAGCCCTGTTGACAGAGGCCCAGGTTACTAATCTAATGGGGAGGCGAAAGCCATCACTCTGTGGCTAGGCTTATAAATTCCCATGGGCAGATAGCCTAGTACTTACCTATGAACCTATGTATATATAATATATATATATATATATATATATATATATATATATATATATATATATATATATATATATATATATATATATATATATATATATATATATATATATATATATATATATATATATATATATATATATATATATATATATATATATATATATATATATATATATATATATATATATATATATATATATATATATATATATATATATATATAGAAAGAGCAAGATGTATATATATAGATATAGATAAAGATACACACACACACACACACACACACACACACACACACACACACACACACACACACACACACACACACACACACAGGGAGATATTAAAAGAGGACCAGGCCAAACAAGGAGCCTTGAGACACACTACTGGTCACTAGTCTTTTGGTGAAGGTGCTGTCACTGATTCTGACTTCTTGGGTCCTATCTGTGAGTCAGCTTACAATCCAGTGAGTTATGTTGGGATTTTATGCTTAGTTCTGAGAGTATGACAACAATACCTGAGTGGGGTATTGTACTGAACACCTTGGCCAGGTCAAGGTAAGTGGTATGCACTATTTTCTTCTCATCTGTAGCCATGGTGACCCTCTCAAAGACGTCAACAAGTTAAGCATAATGAAGCCAAACCGGAATGGATCCAGTGTCTGTAGTTTGCCAATGTCCTTGTAGATCATTTTAATGATAATTTGTTCCATGCCTTTGTATACAAGACTTGTCAAGACTGATGCATCTGTAGTTCCTGGGTCAGCTGATGGTCCACCTTTATTAAAAAGGATGCTTGTTGTGGCCCTCCATTCACCTGGCACATAACCTGGTTTGAGGCTGTAGCTGAAGAGTGCTTCACGTGATGCTGTTAGGTCATGTTTTATGCTATTTTAGAAGGCAACCAGGAATATTGTCAGGGCCCATTGAAGCACTGTTTTTACCATTAGTGAGCACCTCCAGGACCTGCTAGAAGGGATTTCACAGGGGATACTGGAGGTAAAGTTAGAGCTAGATTTATCAGCCAGTAGATGCTATGCCACCCTGGTCAGTGAAGGTTGTGGAATTTATCATCAGTTCTGCACACTACCGAGTATTATCTTTAAGGTTCCTGACATAGCTGAAGAAGGCTTTGTGACTGTCCTTAGCCAGGGAAGCTATCTTGACCTTATAATTGGTATTGCTGGACTTCATTAGACCTCTTAGTTTCTCCTTTAGATGAATCGGAGACCTCTTGTCTGGAGCTGCTCTTTCTGATTGTGGCCATGACTTCTTTCTTTTGTTATATAGTCTGTTAAGGTAAGGATTCCACCAGTGTGGT